>NC_090778.1:14325000-14362500 GCF_040054535.1 Antennarius striatus | reverse complement strand
TGCAGTTTCAGTTTGATATATTCTAATGCAGACACACACATTGCAGAATTTCAATGGAATACAATTTTGAATTCAGCAAGTTCAGGACTCATTGGTTAGATAGACTTTTTTAAATTTAAATTAAAAACTCATTCAGTCAAGCATCTTGCATTTGGTGCTCTTGCCAATTGTGACATGATGTTCCAACATTCCTCAGAGTCAAAATCATGTTCTGAGTGCTATTTCCATATAATCTAAATCCCTTTGAGCAGCTGTATCGACGGAGCCTGCAGAGAGTTATAGTCTTTTGGAAGCAGGAGATTGTCAGTGAGTTCAAACAGCTGAGCTGAAATATTTTACCTCTTCCCTCTGTCAGAGTGGGGATGCCACACACTGACACGTGTGACTGAAAGTTCCACGGCACATCTTTCACCATGGAAAGCATAATTTTGTTGTATTCATGTTATTTCTATATATTGTTTTAAAATGTATTAAATTTATTATTAAGTTTTGTTTGTTTTGTTTTGTTTTGTTTTGTTTTGTCGATCAACTTCACATTTTATTCAGATTGATTAATTGTAGTTTTGAACTATATCAGCAACATTGTTTTAAGGCTGAGCAGAGCGACTGGAATGTTCAGAGTTCAAAACCAGCCCCACTAGGAGAAACAAAAAAGTCACACTGGTGGTTGTTTTTAATGTAAGCACACAATGGAAAAGTTGCATTTGATTAGGATTTTTAATAAAAAGAGCAAAATTAAAATGTTTGATAAAAACTACAGTAAGGTGGTTCACTGCTCCTTTTCTGACTTCCTTTGTGTTGGGAACACATCTTTCCAAAATATGTTTGATACTTTTTTTGTGATTCCTTGACTGCATGTAAAAGCTGATGGAGACTCAATACAAAACAATTTCAATATATTATTTTTTTGTGAATCATTATTCTGCCAAATTTCTACTTACACCCACATACGTAGATATTCACCAATTTGGTTTTCAGTCCAGTGGCACAACACCCGCTCACGAATGGGAAGATCAAATCTTTGACAATAAAAACAATAATACATGTCCACGTAGGTTTTTTGGTGTTCCCTTGTGTGACAGTGAAAAACTTCCCTTTTTGCTGTCAGTAATTGGTTCCTCCTGTCAATAAAAGGTTTACATGTTTCCTAGCTGACAACAGCACCTGTCCTCACATCTGATGCCTCACTCTCCTACTACCCCCTCATCTTTCTGTCACTCTTCATCATTCTGTCACTCCTGTGCCTGTGTCTTTTTCTCGGCTCTGTGCCTTTGTTTCAACCTGTGTTTCTTTCTTTCTGTTTGTGGCTCATGTGGAGCAGCAACTCCTTCTCTCTCATTATCTATATCCATCTCCGTTTCAGATTCTTAACAAGCTGCTTCCTGTCTGTCTGGAACAGCTGTTGATTACCTAATTAACTTGCCTTTCGCAAAAACACACATCAACACACTATTGCGATTTCAATCTCTTTCAAATGCAGCCATATACACAAAGAGGAAGACTTCAAGGGCAAGTTATTGTTCACAATCAATCATGAAGACTGTGCCTGAAACAAAGTTTTATTTGGTAAAAAAGGATTGCCTGTGTGTGTGCATGCGTGAGTGAATGTGTGTGTGTGTTTACATGCATTAATTCCAGATATGTACATAAATTTACAGAAATATATTTGGCTTACGATTTTGTGAGGGTTTCTTAGAATGTCTTGAGCTAATTAGTAAACAGAGCCTTCTCTCTCTCTCTCTCTCTCTCTCTCTCTCTCTCTCTCTCTCTCTCTCTCTTTCTCTCTTTCTCTCTCTCTCTCTCTCTCTCTGTCTCTCTCTCTCTATCTCACACACACACATATATATATATATATATATATATATATATATATATATATATACACACACAGACCCTTTCCAAAAAATTAGAATGTTGTGGAAAAGTTGTTTAATTTCCATAATTCCATTCAGAAAGTTAAACTTTCATGTATTATAGATTTATGGCCCACGATTTAAACAATTTCAGGTATTTATTTGTTTATTTTTACATAATTTTGGCTTCCAGCTCATAAAACCCACAAAAACACGATTTCAAAAAAATTAGAATACTGTGAAGAAATCACCATTTATTTCTCAGTTTTTTCAGAAAAGAAAGAAAGAAAGAAATCAATCAAAATATGGTACTTTCAAAACGAAATATCAATCATCAATACTTGGTTGGGAATCCCTTTGCCTTAATCACTGCCTTAATGCAATGTGGCATTTAACCAATCAGCCTGTGGCATTGCATAGGAGTTATGGAAGCCCAGATTTCTCTAATGCTTGCTGTCAGCGTTTCTTTGTTGGTGGGTCTGGTGCCCCTCATTGTCCTCTTGAGAATACCCCATAGATTCTCAATGGGGTTTAGGTCCGGCGAGTTGGCTGGCCAGTCAAGCATTGTGATGGCATGAGCATTAAACCAGGTTTTGGTGCTCCTGGCAGTATGGGCAGTATGGGCAGGGGCCAGATCCTGCTGGAAGATGAAATCTGCATCTCCATACAGATCCTCAGCAGAATGAATCATGAGTCCTCCAAAACATTCTGGTAGACTGTTGCGGTGACCTTGGATGAAAGCAGAGTTTACCAACACCTGCACTGGACATTGCACCCCAAATCATGACTGACTGTGGATATTTCACAAAGGAGCTCAAGCAGCTTGGGTTCTCCAAACCCTTGGACCTTGATTCCCAAATGAAAGGTAGACTTTACTTTCATCAGAAAAAAGGACCTTGGATCACTGGCCAACACTCCAGCTCTTATCCTTGGCCCAGTTGAGCCACTCCCTACGTTGGCTCTGGTTCAGAAGTGGCTTGACCCGAGGAACCCGACAGTTGTAGCCCATCTCCCAGATGCATCTGAACGTGTTGGTTTTTGAAGCTGTGATTCCTGCCTCAGTCCACTCTTTCTGGATCTCTGCCAGATTCTTGAACCTTCTCTGTTTGAGAATCTGCTGAAGCCCACTGTCATCTCTTTTGCTAGTGCATCTTCTCCTGCCACATTTTTCCCTTCCACTAGACTTTCCATTGATATGCTTGGACACAGCACTCTGTGAACAGCCATCCTCCTCAGCTATGAACTTTTGAGGTTTACCCATCCTATGGAGGGTATCAATGATGGTCTTCTGGGCAGCTGTCATTTCAGCTGTCTTCTCCATATTGAACCGAACTGAGACAATTGAACCAAACCAAAGCAATTAAATAAAACCTGGGGAAACGTGCATGTGCTTTGAGTTTAGTAGAAGTGGCTTGATTGATTGGTGTGTGACACTCAGTTTAAAATGTTCATGCCCTGATGATTTCTTCACAGTATTCTAATTTTTTGAAATCCTGTTTTCATGGGTTTTATGAGGTTGAAGCCAAAATTATGTAAAATTAACAAATAAATACCTGCAATTGTTTAAATTGTGGG
This sequence comes from Antennarius striatus, assembly GCF_040054535.1. Lineage (NCBI taxonomy): Eukaryota > Metazoa > Chordata > Actinopteri > Lophiiformes > Antennariidae > Antennarius > Antennarius striatus. Next base: position 14,359,072 of record NC_090778.1, on the reverse strand, counting down.
CCATGAATCTATAATATATGAAAGTTTAACTTTCTGAATGGAATTATGGAAATTAAACAACTTTTCCACGACATTCTAATTTTTTGGAAAGGGTCTGTGTGTGTGTATATATATATATATATATATATATATATATATATATATATATATATATATAGCAGCTGGATAGTACAGTGGTTACGTCAACCTACTTGAATGCAGGAGGGCGTGGTTTCGAACCCCACACATGGCGGACGCTATCCAGTGAGGGTCCTTAGGCAAGACCCTTAATGCTATACCAACCTACCTCGGACGTCGCCCGGGTTAACAAGGTCCGCATCAGTTGCTAGGGAACCAGGGTAATCTGATGAGAAATGGGATACTGGAACAAGACACACATGGACAAGGGCGGAGAATACGGAGTTGTTAGAATGCTACTACACGAGTAATCCCAGAGAAAGGGGATATATGGGGCGGATGTGGGACCAATGGATGCTTCGAAACCCACAATCAAGCCTAACAAAGAAACAGCTGTTAGCCCAGTGTTCCAACATCCTTAACCAAAAACTGCTATCAGAAACAACTGAAGCAGAAACCTGAAGAAACATGCAGAAACCTGAAGAGGAGGAGGAGACAACATGGAGGGACAAGCACCTACATGGCATGTACCACCGTCAGATAGAGGAAGTGGCTGATATCAAGAAGACCTACCAATGGCTGAATAAATCTGGACTGACAGACAGCACAGAGGCACTGATCATGGCAGCACAAGAACAGGCCCTAATTACAAGAGCAATAAAGACCAATATCTACCACAGTAGATCTGCCCCAAGGTGCAGGCTATGTAAAGAAGCCCCAGAGTCAGTCCAGCATGTGGTAGCAGGGTGTAAGACGCTCGCCGGCTCAGCATACCTGGAAAGCCACAACCAAGTAGCTGTGATAGTGTACAGGAACATCTCTACCCAGTATGGACTAGAAGTACCCAAATCCCAATGGGATATACCACCGAAGGTGGTTGAGAAGGACAAGGCTAAGATCTTGTGGGACTTCAGCTTCCCGACTGACAAACAGCTGCTAACTAATAAACCGGACATAGTGGTGATGGACAAAGAGCAGGAGAGAGCAGTGGTGGTAGATGTGGCGATTTCAGCTGATGCCAACATCAGGAAGAAGGAACACGAAAAGATTGAGAAGAATCAAGCGTTGAAAGAACAGCTGGAGCATATGTGGAAGATCAAGGTTAATGTGGTCCCCGTGGTAGAAGGAGCACTTGGGGCAGTGACCCCCAAACTGGAAGAGTGGCTCCAGCAGATTCCTGGAATAACATCTGAAACCTCAGTCCAGAAGAGTACAGTCCTTGGAATAGCTAAGATACTGCGCAGAACCCTCAGACTCCCAGGCCTCTGGTAGAGGACCCGAGCTTGGGGATGACACACAGATACCATACCAAACCCGGAAATCGCTGTTGTGTTTTGATCTCGTGTGAGTTTCTTGTCACAAGACTCGTCTGCTTGATTCAGCCTTATTAAAATTGACCAGGGGAGGCATGGTGGTGCAGTGAGTAGCGCTTTCGCCACACAGCAATGCGGTTCTGGGTTTGCGTCCCGCTCTGTGTGGAGTTGGCATGTTCCCTGGCATGTTCTCTCCGGCTTCCTCCCACCTCCAAAACATGCTCTTCAGGTAATTTGGCTTGCACAAATTGACTGTAGGTATGAGTGTGTGAGTGCATGCTTGTCGGCATCTCTGTGTGGTTCCGCGGCGCACAGGTGTTATGCCTGGAGTTTCCGCTGTCTCACACCCTAAGCTAGCTAGGATAGTAGGATGAAGCGGTTGTGAAAATGAATGAATGAATAAAATCAACTAAACGGCAACACAACGTCTTCTCATTTAAACGCTGCACTGAGAGAGCGAAGAGTTAATCTCACATTATCATCATGCCTCCGAAAAAGATGCAAAAGTTGGAGAAAACCTGAGTGACAATGAATGCTTTCCTGAATAAGAAACAAAAGTTAAAAAGAAAGAGACAGAAATTGCTGTGGACAGATGCGGAAGAAGCCAACGAAAACTAGCAAAAATCCAAACATTTGTACCACATTTGAAGCAATTTTTTCCATGGATGAAGCATGGCTAAATGTCAGCACCCAAGGCAGAATGCAGCTTCCAAAAAATGTTTGTGGAGAAGGCTCTGTCAGCTTGTTAGAGTGTCCACAGGAGAATATATGAATTATAGGCAAAGAAAACTATGTAGTGAGAGTCAAAAGGGGGGAAAAAAATTGCATTACATCTCTCTTGATTTCTTAAACAGTTTTTTTTTTTTAAGAATGACACCAGGCTGCAACATTTTGATAAAAGTAATTTTCCTGTTTTTTCCTTTATACTACACTCTGATACAACAACTTGAACCCTGCTTCTAAACTTCTAGCCTTGCTACCTTTCCACCTGGTCTCCTGGACACATAGTCTGTCTACCTTCCTCCTCTGCATCATGTCAACCAACTCTGTACCTTTTCCTGTCATAGTTCCAATATTCAGCGCCCCTACTCTCAGTCCTATACTCTTGGCATTCCTTTTCTTTCTCTTCCTACGAACACACTTTCCTCCTCTCCTTCTTTGACCAACAGTAGTCCAATTTCCACCAGCACCCTGTAGGTGAACAGCACCAATGACGGTTGTTGTTAACACGGGCATCAACCGATCCAGTATGGAAGTCATAGATTTGATTTGGCAAATTTTTTACGTCGGCTGCCCTTCGGGACTGAACCCTCTGTATTTATTCAGGCTTGGGACCGGCACAGTAAGACACTGGCTTTTGCCCTCTTGCGGCTACATTATCATATCTTAATATCCTATTTAAATCAGTATGGTTCCAATATCTACTGTTAAGAGTCACTCGTGATTCGCACAATTGTTTTGAATTCAGATTAGTTTACCCATAGCAGGGTTTCGCTCCTTATAATTTAATCGTTGAGGAGACGACACTTCAAGGAACTCTCAACAAGTTTTTTAAGCGCATCTAAAAACAACAGCTATTCAGCTTTTGATGTTGACAATCCACACATCTACAGTATGTCCTTGATGTAAATTTTTTGCATCTTGTATTTGTTTAATAGCCTTCAAAAAGCTTTTACCAAAAAAGGCAGTGCTGCTTTGCGGGGGTTTAGTTGAAAGGGAGACTACAGTAGTCGGATATGGCTGTTCGTAAGTCAGATGTTTGCATCTTGAGGACTACCTGTATATAGATGTACAGAAATATAGATTGTATTGTATTTAGTTCCCAAATCATTCATAGGCGTATTTTGGTAGAACATGATTTAAAACAATCAGTTTTAAATCAGTGACATTCTGCCTTTCCATTAAGAAGTCCATTGAAGTTGAGGGCCCCTTCACCTCAATGAGGGACAGGCATCCCCTACTAACTAACAGGTTCCGCTTTCATTCATGTGAGTAAATGAACGTAGTTTTACCCAAGTGGAGGGCTGATGTACTTTACTGTGTGTGATATATGCAATGATCCATGTTGAACACAGCCAGGAGATTACTCAAGCATATTTAAAAAAAAACAGTTGTGATTGATAGTAGATAAGATGTGATCTCATTTAGTATATTTAGATTTCCCAAAAATTGGTAAGTTCAAATGCTGATTATTATACTGTGTTTGTCTACAGTCACCATCAGAAGCATCAGATATGTCACAAGGAGAGTTCAAGTTGGCAGTGAGATTGTTTGGTGAATAGCAACCATCATTTCCTTGAACCATGTGGCATTGATAGTAAGATGGAGATGCAGATGTTACAGTGAATAATCAAATGTTTTGAACAAATTAATATATTCCAGTGGATGGTATGCGGATGAAAATGCACTGCCTGGTTTAGATGATATCAGAGATTGCTACACATCACAAGCCAGCCCTTGCAAACTTTGTGCTACTGACTTATAGACCTATTTTCTGTTGGTCAATGGCCTAATTTCTTTCTCTTGTCTCAAGATAGCGAGGCACCAACAGTGTGCCTGACCCCATCACATTGTAACACCAACACTCCCGTGCACATGGGTGAGAGGAAACACATTTCCTTTTCAAATACCAGGAGTGTTGGTTGTCAGTTGATGACGCTTGTGCTGTGCTGTTTGTGGTCTCTGTTTGCTTTTAAGTTGTCATAGTTTCATGATAATGAAGGATAACAATTTTCACTCTTTCTCCATTTTCGTAATTAAGAAAGACATGGTCATGTTCTCTTGTTCTCTAATCTAAGAACAGCCGCTGGGTCCATTTCTTAATTTGTTTTGCTCAGAGATTAAATGTTTAATGGTGTAATTTATTTATGTGAATAAGTGGCCTCTAAAAGAGGACAAACAGTTTGTGCAGGTGAGACATAAAAAAATCCAACTGGTGTTGCAAAAATATCTCACCCCTAGAGGAAAACTAGAAAACGACCAAGCAAAAAACACCACACTAAACACAAGACAGAATGGACAAAAACAGAATCCATAAATAGCATACACGGACAATAAAGTACAAGTTTTTAGTGGAGAGCTGTGAAAGAAATTATTTTATAATTATGGGAAAGGTGTGAATGTTAGGTTGTGTGTGTGTGTGTGTGTGTGTGTGTGTGTGTGTGTGTGTGTGTGTGTGTGTGTGTGTGTGTGTGTGTGTGTGTGTGTGTGTATCAAACTATGTAAACTGCCAGTCTATCTGCCATATATTGTCATGATAACAAATATTACTTTAGACTGGAACAATAGGTGAGACTTGAGCTAATTGTTTTTTTTTAAATTGGACATTTCCTTAAGGGCTTTACTTGAGCCAGGCCAGTGATCCAATTTTGTTGACTGCAAGCAAAATCCATTAACATAACCCTTCGTCTCATCTTCCTGTCGTAACTTCTTTTCTGACTTCTTTTTCAGTCTCACTCTCCCATGTAATTACATTCAGAATTGTTTTTCAGCATGAGATGAAGTGCAGGAGTGCACAACAGTGAAGCATAAACAATAAATAACAGATGAAATAGGTCATCTATTAATTGAAATGACAGCAATGTCCCATTTCAACCTTGCTTACCTTCCCTCTCTGCTGCTATTGACTTTTAAACCTCTGTCTCTCTGTTATTAACGGTTTTGATTTTCTGTGCCAGGCCTCTGCCCTCCTTTCTATTACACACAAACACGCTCCAACAAACACAAATCACAGATTACGTTAGGTGTTCAGTGTAACCGACATACATGCTCCCAGACCCTCATTAACACATGCTTCCACTGAGTCTCTCTCCTGCACACAGAGGCACTGATACTCCTGAGACTAATTATCAGTCAGGTGTGTCATCTTGTATTTATTTAGGCCAGTGACGTTCTAACAAGCATTTCGCTCTACTCTTTTGCTTCTTCTCTATTTTGCCATATGTCTGACTTCTGATCTTCTCTGCTATTTTTTTCCTCTTTCACCTTTTTTTCTGCCTTTTCTGTCTTCCTCGTCTGTGTTGCTGAGGCAAGAGTTTTACAGGTTATGTTCGGTGTCACGTCCAATAAAATACTGCCAAAGACAAAGAGGTTAAAAAGGAGTGCTATGCTGCATAAAGTCAGACAGAAGCAAAGGTGTGATTTTATGCCAGGCAGGTTTAAATCAAGGAAAATGGCCTCAGCAGTCATGCAGTGGTTTCAGTCATAGTGGCAAACAAAAGTGATACATAAAGTGTGACCCCAGTTCATCACTCTCAACAAGACAAATATATAAACAAAAAACAAAGTGATTTGCTTTAGACTGGAGTACAACATTGCAATTTTTCCCTACTCAAGGCACAAACTGTGTGATCCATCTAAAGCCGCTTTTCATTTCCCTTCACTGAGCAAAAGCTCACAACGATATTTCTGTGCACCACATTGATGACTGACATTCTGACATGAAAAGTTTTATCTTTTATGTAATTCAATGTGTGCAATCGACTATTAATCCAGTGGTGGCTCAAATAGCTGCCAAAGCAGGTTATATCTTTAATATTTTAGACCTTGTGGAGATATTGCCTGCATTTCATTGCATAATGCACCTGGAGACTTACAGAAACATGTAGGCAGACATGACAAATCATCATAGCAGAAATGTCTGAATTTGGATAGTTAGAATTATATAACTATGTCTGTCTGATGTTTGTTCATGAATATTTCAAGATTTTCTTCCGTAAGTTTGCCTGGATGATACTGCTCATATGTGTGTAAAGTCAGACAGATGTGAAACCACTTTAACCCCAAGCCATCTCAAATGCTCAACCTATTCGGTCTTTTAACAGATATACATACCAGTACATTCCACATTACTTACAATTGTGCTAAATTTTAAAAATATATGAAAAGATCAGGACATATTGTCTGATTTAATTTCCCATTTGAATTAAGTTGCTAGAATTCTGCGTAGGTAAAATGAGACTGACCCATCCAAAAAAACTCAAGAACATATGTTTTCTTCACATTAATATTTATTTTAAAAATTATCACAAAAAATAAAGCATTATCTTAAATATATATAAAAAAATAACATTTATTGGAATAGAATTGTTAATCATTAATGAAATCCTATCCAATCACAACAGGCCATTTTTAAAGGAAATTAAGGCCATGAATTAATTTGTTTGATTAATTAAACTGATGTTTTGAGCACAGCTAAAATAATTAATTGTTATAAAACAGTAGGCAGCGATTTCTAAATTCCCAAATCACCAGAATCATCTGTCAACAACACACACACACACACACACACACACACACACACACACACACACACACACACACACACACACACACACACACACACACACACACACACACACACACACACACACACACACACACACACACACACACACTCTAATTTCACACTGGTTAAATTATTTAGAGAGAATAATCTAACAATAAGATTGCCTGTAAATATGTTATACATGCACATAACCACATATCAACATGTCCTAACAAGTTTTCCTGAACATTAGCATTGTAGATAACAAAAAAAGAACATTGTTCAGGGCATTTGGTGACATTTTAAACTAGTTCATTGTTAATCAATGCTATGCTAAATGGAGGTAAGTAGTTAATGATGTACTTTTAGAGAGAGCATATTGAGAGAGGATATTGATTTGTCAGACAGGAAATGAGAGGAAAGTAATGGTGGTTTTTCAATAATAATATGACTTTAGGGGAAGGGAGATCCTCCTAAGAGGACAAGGTCATCTAGTGACTTTGGTTTGGTTCAAAACCACACACCCTGTTGTATACCAGCATGTGTGCGCACACTTCATATGAAGTGTTTGAACAACTTTGTTTTTATTCCAGATCAACACGCATGCAGTCTTAATCATTTTCTATGTTGTTTAAGGGATTCATCTCCCTTTTCTGTTTTTCTTTTGTAAGAAGGAGAAAATGAAGCTGAAAAACACAAGTTTTTGTCTCTCTTAATGTTGATGTGTTAAAGCATTTATGAAAAAGTGGTTGATCATTTAATGCATCATGCAAATGTACTGAGTTACTATATGTAAATCCTGTAGACACTCTCTATTTCTATACAGACAGACAGACAGAGAGAGAGAGTTTAAATGTTCATGAACGATTTATTCTCCAACATTTTCCTGGTGTCAAACAAACACACACACACACACACACACACACACACACACACACACACACACACACACACACACACACACACACACACACACACACACACACACAATTATATTCAACCTTTGAAACCTGTATTTATTCGTACGTTCATGCAACATTAATTCTCAAGCCTTTCTCTGTCACACGTCAGTGGTTCTTTACAAGTTCTCCTTGTCTTTTCTGTACACTCACCACCCAATTACCTTCACAGATAATTATATGTAAAACTAAATGTCTGCAGAAGAATTCACACATTTGCTGGGTTGGACATACAAGCAAGTCTCATTATCGTTGTTTACTGATATTTATGTATCTTTAAAGCTTACAAGTCACTTAATGATGGATGAAAAAATACTTTCACACTGATTTAACATCACATTGATTCAAAATGTCTCATGCGGTTTTGTTAAAAGATTTTAATAATCAGGGAAGCCAAAGCCTTACAAGTCATTTCTACACTTTTAACCAACATCCTGTTGTTGGTTCTTGATTGTTTTGGCTCAAACTATTTTTAATAACCTTTTGAATTTTTCTATTTGTATGTTTTGCTGTCACTAAAATACATCAAAAATACATATCTTGTATTTTTTGTATTTCAAGTGCCCATGCAAAATATTGTTTCTGTTATTGTTTTATTTTATTTTTAATTTTGAAGTACTTAAAAACTATAACTGCAGCATCGAGAACTGTTGTAAGGGAGTTTTGTAGAAGTTGTTGTTAAGGAGTTTTGTGGAAGTGGAATCATATATCAGGAACAAATTGAAAGCTAGGTACTCGTTAAATGTGGTAAAACTCTTGAATTATGAAACCTGGAAAAGTTCCTGCAATGGAAAAGGGATTATCTGTATATCAAACAGAGGCATGATGTCAGTATAAAAGTTATCACATACATAAGTGCACACATAGAGAGGAACAGATTATCATGTGCATAATGCTCCTTTTCTTTTCTATTTCTATTATGTGTTTATTTCGTCTTTCCCCCTTTTTCACATTTTATATCTTCCCTCCTCTGACTCCCCTCCTCCTAAACATCTATCCTAAGGGGTTGATGACAAGTAAACTACCCCTTACAACCTTCTACTGCCAGTAACTCCTCGTGTAGCAAAGTATTTAATACCCCCGTCATGCTTTTTTGGTCTTTCACTTCTTCTTTTGTCCATCTCCTCTCTTCTTACACATCAATTTACAAAGAGCTCAATGTCCTTCTCCCAATTGTCTTTCTCTGTAGCATACAATGGTCACATACCATGAACTCTGTTCTCCTGGATAACCTAAGTGTTTATTTTATCATTAACTACCATACCTGGCCTTCCAATGTCTGCAGAAGTGTATATGTTTTCTAGATTTCTTTTTTAAAATAATTAGGTTCTTAAAGCTGCGAGTCATCCATCCATCCGTGAATTAGGCCATCCATCCATCCATCCATCCATGCATGCATGGAGAGAACATACAAACCCCACACAGAAAGGAGTTCAACCGGAACCTTTTGCTGTGAGGCAGCATCGCAGGCCATCCATCCATCAATCCATTTTCTTGTACACAAGACTACAGTAATCATCTTGCGTTCAGACACTTTTCCGCTCTGCGGGTCACAGGTGTTGCTGGGTCCTATCCCAGCTGGTTACGGACGAGATGTGTCGATAAAACATTTGGGGGTCATGAAAAAACAACCACTCATAGCTACGGACAATTTAGACTGATCAATTCACCTAATATGCGTATTTTTGGATGCGGGAGGAAGCCGGAGAATCTGGAGACAACCTACTGAGATATGGGGAGAATGTAAAAGAAAGGAATGAAAGCTTGTACCTGCTTCGCAAGTCATCTGTCCAACTGTAAATAGGTTTCATGCCCCTTAAGGCCCCATGCCATAAGGGGCATGGGGCCTCCCTGCATCCCAATTTTAGACAGGAATCACCAGGAGCCTCAGTCTGCATCAAACAAAAAAACTTAAAGATTTTATAAATTTAAATGATCTGACTGACGTGTGGAGGAATTTAAATGCACAAATCGACAATACACTTGGATAGGCTGCAGAGAGAACACACACGTAACCCTAACCCTAATCCCATGTTAAACAGATTTTACATGGGGTGTAAAACATATTTTATTGTTTTACACCCCATTTTTGTGTTTTTAAGGACTGTTCCATATTGCCAGCTTGTTTTACAGATCATGCTCTTGTACAGTGTTGTATTTTTATTAATAACATAAAAGCTGGAAGTGCTTTCTGGCATTTTAATACACTTTTATCTGATAGATGTTTTATAAACAGTTTTACTTGCTTTTTGGACTAGTTTTAAGAAACAAAAATGTGATTTTAGTTCTCTGCAGCAATGGTGGGATGTAGGCAAAGAATCAAGAATCTGGTCAGGTCTATCAGCGATCTGGAGAGACAAGTGGCCAAACTGCAGACATTAGCAGTCCACAGGTGAAAGAGGGCACATTACAGCCCTCAAAGACCAAAAGCATGCTTTAACTCAGCTGGTGGATGTGCCCGCAAGGGGCGCCATGGTACGCAGTAAGCTCAATGACATTACTCTGATGGATGCTCCCTCTCGCTTTTTCTTTGGACTGGAGAGGAAAAACGAACGGAGGAGGTTGATCCACTCTGCGATCCACTGATGGTATGGTGCTGGAGAAAAGTGCATAAATCCATAGATATGCTGCAGGTTTCTATGTAGATCTGTTTCATACTGAGTACACTGAGAAACCTGAAACACTATCCTGTCTGCTAAAGGTGTCAGCAGACAGTAACAACTGCCTAGATCCTGACATTACCCTGCAGGAGCTGTCTGTGGCCCTGCAGGGAATGAAACCCGGCAAGTGTCCTGGCCTAGATGGCTTGCCAATCAAATTCTACAAAGAATTCTGGGCAGTGATTGGCGAGGACCTGCTCTCCGTGCTCAGGAAAAGCCTGATGACAAGTCAACTACCCCTTAAGCTGTAGGAGGGCAGTCCTCACACTCCTGCCGAAAAACGGAGACTTGCAGGACATCAAAAACTGGCGGCTGGTGTCCATCCTCTCCGCAGACTACAACCTCCTCTCCAAGGTCTTGGTCAACAGGCTAAGAAAGGTGATGGAGCAGGTTGTTCATGTGAACCAGACTTACTGCGTACCAGGCAGGCTAATTATGGATAACGTGCATTTAATTTGGAATGTTTTGGAACTCTCAATTTCATTGGGCAAAGGACTTGGTCTGATTTCTATGGACCAAGAAAAGGCATTTGATAGAGTTCAATCAATCAATCAATCAATTAATCAATCAATCAATCAATCAATCAAGTTTATTTTATATAGCGCTTAATAATGGCAACAGACATTTCAAAGTGCTTTAACAGACAGAGAAACCCAACTGAACCCTCCAGAGCAAGCATAAGCGACAGTGGCGGGTAAAAACTCTCGATGAGGAAGAAACTCTGGGCAGGACCCAGGGCAGGACTCTTTTGGGCGGCCATCCGCCTTGACCAATTGGGTGGAAAAGAAATCAAAGGAAGATAAGAACAGGGAAAGAGAAAGAGAGACAGAGAGAGAGTGGCAGATAGGCCAGATAGAGACAGTGTCAATATGGTTAAAGTTATGTTTCCCATTACTAAAGTCAAGGCACAATTACAGCTGCGTGGATGACTGTATGGCGGCAGGGAGGAAGAAAGGAAGCAGGACCCCAGCTGATGGATAGATGAGGGGTGGTACTGGTGGGCTTGGAGGAGAAGGTCCACAGCACATGGAAAGATGAGGGTGATACTGGTGGGCTTGGAGGTGCAGGTCCACATAGAAAGGTCCATAGCGGATGGGTGGATGAGTGGTGGAACAGTATGATGACACGAATGAAGAGAGGCAGCAGGATCCCAGCCGATGGTTAGGTGAGGGGTGATACTGGTGGATGGGAGGTGCAGGTCCCCAGCAGATGGTCCACAGTAGATGGGTGGATGAGGGGTGGATCAGTATGATGGCGCGGAGGGAAAAAAAAGGAAACCGGACCCCAGCCAATGATTAGGTTAGGGGTGATACTGGTGGGATGAGAAGAGCAGGTCCATAGCGGATGGGTGGATGAGGAATCCGAGAAAATCCTGTGAGGACATAGAGCACAGAGACTCCAGGGAAGATGTTGAGTTAGTAGGGTGTGATTGGAGACTTGGAGAGTGAGAGGAGGAGGAGTAACAGAGATGGTTGGAGAGAAGGAGGAGAGAGGGTCTCAGTGAGTCTGGATGTTGAGTCTCCAGCAGTGTAGGTCTATAAGAAGAAAAAAACAAAAAACAAACAAAATGTAGCAGCCTAAGTTGCCTTAATTGTAAAATTTGTGAAAAAGAAAAGTCTAGTTTTAAATAGTGAGAGGGTGCCTGCCTCCCAAACTGAGGTAGGGAGGTGGTTCCACAATAGAGGGGCTTGATAGTAAAAGGCTCAAGCCCCCGTCCTACTTTTGTAAATTCTAGGAATCACCAGTAGGCCAGTATGTTGTGAGCGTAATGCTCTAGATGGATTATATGGAACTAAAAGTTCCTTCATATAGGTCAGTGCCTGGACATGAAGGGCTTTGTAAGTGAGGAGGAGTATTTTAAAATCTATCCTAGCTTTCACAGGAAGAGAAGCCAAAACAGGAGAAATATGGTCTCTGGTACTGGTCCTGGTCAGAACACGGACAGCAGCATTCTGAATTAGTTGAAGAGTCTTCAACAACTTTTTGGGGGCAGCCTGAAAACAGTGCGTTACAGTAATCTAGTCTGGAAATGATGGAAGCATGGATTAATTTCTCTGCATCATTCCGTTTAAAAATATGCCTGATTTTAGCAATGTTTCTGAGATGGAAAAAGGCCGTTCTAGAAACCTGCTTAATGTGTGTGTTAAATGAGAGATCCTGATCAAAGATGACACCTAGATTCCTCGCAGTGGTTTTGGCCTCAAACGTGATGCTATCCAAGTATATTACATCAATTGGCACTACATCCCTTAAAGCCCTTTGAGACATTGTTTGTGAATCTGGGCTATATAAAAATAAATAAACTTGAAACTTGAAACTTACAGTTTTTGGCCCGAGCACAATGACCTCAGTTTTATCAGAATTGAGATGCAAAAAGTTACTGGTCATCCAATCTTTGATCTCTTTGATACACGCCTGTAATTTGCACAGCTGATTGACTTCATCAGATTTAATTGAGAGATATTATTGCGTATCATTGGCATAACAATGGAAGTTGATGGAGTGTTTCCTTATCAAATTACCCAGAGGAAGCATATATAAGATAAACAGTACTGGACCAAGAACTGAGCCTTAAGGAACTCCATAGCTAACTGTAGTTGACTGGGAGGAGTCGTTATTAACATTAACAAACTGGGAACGGTCCGTTAAATAGGACTTAAACCACCTCAATGCTGATTCCTTAATACCAATTGTTTTGTGCAGTCGTGCCAGAAGAATATTGTGGTCAGTTGTGTCAAACGCTGCACTAACGCCCAAGAGAACCAGTATAGAAACAAGTCCTCTGTCTGAAGCAGTTACAAGGTCATTGCTAACCTTGACAAGTGCTGTTTCCGTACTATGATGTTCCCTAAAACTTGACTGGAAATTCTTGAATAAACTGTTGGATTTAAGGAAATCACATAACTGATTAGCAACTATTTTCTCCAAGATCTTAGATAAAAACGGGAGATTTGGGATGGGTCGATAATTATTTAGAACAGTAGGGTCCAGGTTAGGTTTTTTGAGAAGTGGCTTGATTACAGCTACTTTAAAGGACTGTGGTACATATCCAGTTGATAATGAAAGGTTAATTATATTAAGGAAGTGGTTGCTAAGTAAAGGTAAGGCTTCTTTGATGAGTTTAGTTGGAATTGGATCTGACAGGAGGATTATTTAGCTGAGGAGACTATTTTAATCAGCTGACTGATCTATATTGGAGAAAAGACATCCATAGAACCAAAGGGTTCAGGAATATGCTGTGTGTTTTCCGGATCAAAGGGAACACATGTATTTGTGGCACACCTTAACGTTTCAGTTTTAGCTCTAACTGTATTGCAAAGATTCAGACCCTGTATGGAGACATTGAGAGTGTAGTTAAGGTTAATGGTGGCTTAAGCGCTCCTTTAAAGTCCAGAGAGGTGTGAGACAGGGCTGCCCTCTCTTAGGAATGCTCTACTCTCTGGCCCTGGAGCATTTTTAAACCAAATGAGAGTAGACCTCTTTGGTTTTAATATTCACAGTTTTATTGATGGTTTTAAAATGTCTGCATATGCTGACAATATTGTTGTTACAATTAATAAACAGAATGATGTAAAACATTTTAGTGAGATCTCTTCTGCCAGAGTGAACTAGGTGAAGAGTGACGCTCTTATGGTGGGAGATGGGCTGGAAGAAATTAGACTCCAAGATAGACTCCAGTAGAAAAAAAGTGGGTTTAAATACCTTGAAGTTTATCTGGGAGACCAATACATTGTACAAAAAAACTGGGAACATTTTTTAGAAGAAGTGGAAGGGAGGCTAAATAACTGGAAGTGGATTTTAACAAAACTGTCTTTTAGAAGTCAAGTTATTCATTTTGTTGTTATTTATCTTTCAGCGTTTTCTATCTGATACTACTGCTTTTGCTGCACAGAGCCACACCAGTTACTATTCCAAACCTGTCACAGTTTTGGAACTGTAATGTTCTTCTCTCTACAAACAGAAGATCCCCACACACACACACACACACACACACACACACACACACACACACACACACACACACACACACACACACACACACACACACACACACACACACACACACACACACACACACACACACACACACACACACACACACACACACACACACACACACAAATACATACACTCACACATTACTACAGTGCATTTGAATGTGGCTAAGGTTTGAAGATTCACTCTGTGGTGTCTGAATAAGCAGTTATTAAGGATACAAGAGTAAACCAGATGGTTTCTAATGTAGGCAAGGAAGAAAAAAACCTCAACTTTCCATTTTCAAAGAAAACATACAAATAGCTTTGGAAGCGGTTGTGTGTTGCATTTCACTACAGTAACAATAACTGCATTACGACGTATTAGCTTTAGAGAGCAATGAAAGTGTATAGTAAATCAAGTCTGCACACTTCATACAATTAAACTTCATGACAATAAATGCCAACAGTAGTTTTTTGGATCTGTATCCCATAAACGTGAATACACAAATATGATTACATGACTGCTTGACAAGCTTTGAATGTTAGTATGCTGTTTGTTGAATGTAACTGAACAAGAACAGATGCAGGGTGAATGCCAGTTAATGAAAATAAAGTACATATGTTAATGTGTGATCTTTTTTTTTTTTTTTCAATGCTGGACGCTGTGTTTATTTGTCTGTTTTTCTCATTGACCATTTCCTTTTGGATTTATTCAGGAAAGGTCTGTGTTTGGGTTTGATTCAAAAATTTAATCTGCTCTTAATTATTTCTGATCAATTTCTTACAAATATAAATATGTATACAGTGCCTTGCAAAAGTATTGGCCCCCCAAGAACTTTTTGACATTTTGCTACATTTCAGGCTTCGAACTTAAAGATAACAAACTTAAAATATTTTTCAAGAATCAACAACATGTGAGACACAATCGTGAAGTGGAACCAAATTTATTCAACATTTTATATTGTGTTTACAGATAAAAAACTGAAAAGTAGGACGTGCAAAAGTATTGGCCCCCTGTTCTCTCAGCTCAGCCAACGGACTCAAGAAGTTCCCTGATGACTTCTGAATGATCCAATGCTGACCTAAATGACTAACAATGACAAACAGAGTGCACCTGTGTGTCATTTGGTCTCAATTTAAATGCACCTGTTCTGTGATGGTCTCAGAGGTCTATGAAAGGAACACTCGAGAACAAACAGCATCATGAAAACCAAAGAACACACCAGGCAAGTCCGGGATAAAGTGGTGGAAATGTTCAAAGCAGGAGTGGGTTGCAAGAAGATTTCACAATATTTCAAATATATTTCAATATTTTTTCAATATTTCAAATATATCAAAATGGAGAGAGCATCAAACCACTGCAAACCTACCAAGACCTGGCCGTCCCTTTGAACATTCAGCCCAAACAAGGAGGAAACTAAAGCAGAGAAGCAACCAAGAGGCTCATGATCAAGCTGGATGACCTGCAGACATACACAGCTGAGGTGGGACAGTCTGTCCATAAGACTATTAGTCAACTATTAGTCGTACTCTGCATAAATCTGGCCTTTATGGAAGAGTCTTCATCTTTGACACTCTTTCTTGGATGTCTGCCATTGAGATGGTTACTGGTTCTTGTTCTGGGAGGCAGCTGTGGTCAGTCCTTAGGTCCACTAGCCACTGGGCATCGGTGTTGTGTGATGCTACTCTTTCCCATATGCCCTTCCAGTATTTCTCCACCTCAGCTCTTGGTGGGTCTGGCCGGATGCTATTTCCCTGCCACTGAGAGTACACCTTTGCTGGTTCAGTGGAGAAGGTCTTGTTTATTCTCCTGGCCTCAATCTCCTTGGTGTATCGCTTCAGTCGGGTAGCCAGAGCTGTTAGTCTCTGTTTGGCAGTTTCGAGTGCTTCAGGTATGGAGAGCTTGCTGTATTTCCTGGGTGCCCCTTTATTCACCATGTTCCCCATCTGTAGCTCGCCTAGCTGGCTGACTTCTCTCCGTGTCGCCTTTATTTTGGCCTCTAACCGTCTCTTCCATGGAGGGTATTGTTTGTTATGCCCTGTGTTGATCTTGTATCCCAGCATCTCGAGGATTACTGTTGCTGTACTGTGGATCAGCTTGTTGGTATCAGTTATGTTCCCTGTGGGGATGGTTCTTATTGCAGCATTCACATCTTCTAGCAGATCTTCTGAAGGTACTTGACAACTTAGCTTCGATATTTGTCGGAGGCTCCAGGTTTCCATTTGGGTCACAATCTTCCTTCGCAGGTCAGCAGCTCTTGTATTGAGGCTGTCTATGTCTCTTGGGGCTTGGTACCCAATCACGGATTGTGGGGGGGGTGATATCCCCCCGCTGACCTGGCGTCCTGGCTCCCCCTTGCCGTAGCATTGTTGTTGTATTTCATCGATCTCTAGTTGTGACAGCAGTTTTCGATTACGGATGTTGGAACACTGGGCTAACAGCTGTTTCTTTGTTAGCCTTGATTGTGGGTTTCGAAGCATCCATTGGTCCCACATCCGCCCCATATATCCCCTCTCTCTGGGATTACTTGTGTAGTAGTATTCCAACAACTCCGTATTCTCCGCCCTTGTCCATGTGTGTCTTGTTCCAGTAGCCCATTTCTCATCAGATTGCCCTGGTTCCCTAGCATCTGACGCGGACCTTGTTAACCCGGGCGACGTCCGAGCCGGTATGACTCTGTCATTATTGTGTTCACTCATGTTTGAGGTAGGCTCATATAGCATTAAGGGTCTTGCCTAAGGACCCTCACTGGATAGTGCCCGCCATGTCTGGGGTTCGAAGCCACGCCCACGCCCTCCTGCATTCCAGACCACGCCCTCCTGCATTCCAGACCACGCCCCTTTCTGCATTTCACGTTGACTGGATAGTGTTTGTCCCGACCGGGATTCGAACCCACAACCTCCTGCATTCAAGTAATATATATATATATATATATATATACAGACACACACACATTATATATACAATGTGTGTGTGTGTGTGTGTGTGTGTGTGTGTGTGTGTGTGTGTGTGTGTGTGTGTGTGTGTGTGTGTGTCTGTGTCTGTGTCTGTGTCTGTGTCTGTGTCTATCTTCTTAAAAGCATTGTCTGTCATCACTGCTAATGCGGAGGGTTTTGGTCGGAGTACTACCCATTTCCATTAGCTGTGGACACGTGGCTTGGCTCTGGGAAATATTCTGTGGCTTTCCTGTAGCTTATGATGCCATCATGTATTTGCATCCTGTGCTTCTACTGTATGGCTGCCAACATTTCATCTGAATAACACATGCTGAATTTTGAAGACCTAGCTGTCTCAAATAGTTTTTTTATTGCTTTCAGGTTGTCCAAACAGTCTCTAAATGCACTTAGGAATGTTGTAGACCTGAATTTGGACTTTCAGTCTGTTATGACAAATATGAGAGTTTATATTTAGATGGAGGGTCATTGGATGAAGTCGTCAGTCTTGATGAACTACACATTGATGGCTGATGGATATACTTTAGAGAAAGATGATATGACAGCCTTTGTCCTGGTCTGTTTGGATGCATTAAAAATTTGGATGATCACAACTGCTGTTTTGCCATCTGGTCTGTGTGACAGCTGCTAAACTTGTGTGCCCTCAACTGAGATTTGTATGTCATAAAAGAAAATCAAAAGTCCAAATCTCCTTCTATCATTCTCTCATCTCTCACTGCCTCCTCCACAAAGTGACCTGTCTGCCCGCAACTGTAATTGAATGTAAGTGTTCTGATGCCAGAGGTTTAAACACCAAGTGTCCTAGCATTTTCATACAAATTGACTCCAAGAACACTCTGTGTGAGTATGCATGCCTTTGTATTGATGTGAGTGAACTGAAACCTTTATGAAAGATGAACTCTGCCCTATATATTTTTTATTTATGTATTATTAGTTAAGTTTATTTTTTCGGACATGTTAATATAACCAACAACATCTGAAAAAAAAGGCCTGACGGGTAGAAGCCAATAGGCCCCCAGATTCAACAAACATCTCTCATTACAGTATGTAATCAACAAACTCAGACATTAAAAGTTTTCAACCAGCTCATACATTGAATTTTGACAGACGTTCACACGCTTATTCGCTTCCAGACATTAGCCTTTAACCCTTAACAATGTATACATTATTCCTAGGAACACAAGGTTTGTTAACATCATGGATAGTCAAAACAAGAGGTTGACCTTGCCAGTGTTCTCTACAAGAATATGATGATCATATTAATCTATTTCAGCAGACAGTGTTTATACAAGAATTAACCAGTTTGTTGCACTTTAACAGTTTCACACGGTATTATATTGTCAAAAGATATCAACATGCTCTTTAAAGTCTCAAATTTAATGCTATCCCATATTATCACAAATCTTTTTTTTTTTTTTTTTGTTCATTAGTCCATGTTTCTGAAAGTGATGATGTTGATTTTTTCAACTGTTCCATGTAATACTTAACGTGTCCAAAATTGTAGACCTCCCAATATTGAAGTGACTCTGTTGTACTGATCTTTGGTGTAGTAACAATTCTTGTCCATCTTTATTGCTCATATTTCACCAACTCCTCTGCACTCCTGATCACAATTGTTTTCATCTGTTCTGGAGAAAGCCCCTTTGTTTTGATGAAGATCCTGCATGTGTTGGTCCAGGTGTTGTCGATCAGCCCATTGTTTCATCAAGGGTGGTGGCAGAAGCTGTCATTTCTATTTTATTATGGCAAACATGTGTGAGGCATTCTAAGTCCATTATATCTTGGTTTTGTGTGTGTCTCTGCACAATTTTTAATTTCCCTCTTTCTACACCTTTCTCCATTTTTTAATTTCTGTTCCCTCCTTTTTCCATCTATTTTCTACCTGTGGTTCTTGCTCTGCAGGACCCCAGTAGTTTGATTGACAGGGTCACTTGTGCGAGCAGAGGAATTAGACCTGCAGGCACATCTCACACTGTGGCCGGACCACTTACCATCTGACACCAGGGGACTAGCAGCATGGTGGGAGCTTGGCATGTGGTCTCCTAAACTGTTTCAAGGATACACTTACACAAAAACAGCGCGAACACACACACACACACACACACACACACACACACACACACACACACACACACACACACACACACACACACACACACACACACACACACACACACACACAGATATTAGTGTGATAGTACACTACCATCCTAGCTGCCACTTTTTTGTAAAAACTGAAATGAACTCAGTGTCTTGATAGTAAGTGGTTATAATTCCCCCTCTCTCTTTCTATCCATCTTATGTCCTGGCTCCTAGTGTTCACACCAACTGCTATCCAACCTTTCTCTTCCTCTATCACACTTTTCCCCCTTACCTCCATATGACACATGTTGCTATTCACATTTGCACCTACACACACACACACACACACACACACAAACACACACACGCCGTCTTCTGAGCTGTCAAATAGACGAAACGCAGAGGTGAAGAGTGTGGCCTTCTGGGATTTTGTGTTTTGTTTTGTTTTTTTCTGAAAGGCCAGAGTGGACCAATGGTCTGCATAGCTGACAGACTGGATTTGATGACTGGCCTGATTCAGTCACTCTCTCAGCTCCACCCTGACTAGCCCAGCTCATCATGGCACAGAACAGATGCCTCTGTGTATATTATTAGGGACTAAATATACATAAGGCACAATCCCGAAAGTGGTGTCTCAGTGGACAGAGAAAGAGTTGTGTGTGTGTGTGTGTGTGTGTGTGTGTGTGTGTGTGTGTGTGTGTGTGTGTGTGTGTGTGTGTGTGTGTGTGTGTGTGTGTGTGTGTGTACGGAGGGCATCAGGATTTGTCAGTTGGAAATTATAATTCAAAAGGCCCCTGTGAGGTATCACCATATGTCAGGGATTTTTAAATATGTATATTGCGAAGGATGAAATAACATTTACTGAACGTGGTCTTGTAGAACCCTTGTGGGACTCCTCTGCCATTTCTCATGGAAAAACACTTTTTCATTTTCACCATATTTCTATTTTCCTTATTTACATCTTATCCTTGAAGTGACTCAAAGTCTGAAAAGATGGATGTGATGATGTTTCAACATAATTTTGTTTTTAAGAAAAAAGGGTTATTCATTTAATGCCATGAAAAAGTCATGGACATGATTATATATGTTTTTAAGAGAGGCTAAATGCACAGGAGCTAGGCCTTTTTAAGTCTCTGAGTAATGGTACAGCAGTATTTCACATCCCTACTGCATTATGTGAGTAAGAGAAACTATTTGTAGCTGTACCAATAAAACAAAACAGAAATTATGAGTTGGGACTGACTAGTGGATTAATGAAAACATTTATTATGCAGTGGAAGAAAATTTTATTTTGTCAACTTTTATATGAATAATATATTTTTCAGTCAGTGTTTGTAAAAGAGGCTCTGAATTGTCACAGCGGAAAAATTAGTTGATAATGATTACAATAATGAGCTGTCCACCATGAAAGGTTCACCATTAACACTGTACAAAACCTTTGAACTGAGACTGTTAATTCAATTCATTCATTCATTTGTTCACTCATTCATTCATTCATTCATTCTTCCACTTTTGTGGGTCATGGGGGTTGCTGGATCCGACTTCTTGAAAGGAGACTTTCGGAGTAGAGGCCAGGGGACACTCTGGTCATGAAAGACAAACATTCACCTATGCACACATTCACACCTTAGGGGAAAATTTAGAATGATCAACTCACCTGAAGCACATGTTTTTGGAGGTGGGAGGAAGCCGGAGAACCCGGAGAGAACCCACGCAGACACGCGGAGAACATTCAAACTCCACACAGAAAGGACTAAAACACAGAAACACCTATCTGTGGGGTGATAGCGATACCCACTCCACCGCTTTGCCACCCTATGAATTAAATTAATTGTATTTTTTACAGCTCTGGTTTTATTTTTTTTATACAATGTGCCGTCGTTATTTCCGGTTAATGCTTCCAGGAACCACACGCGATTAATGAATTCCGTGATTAATGAATTCCGCAATAGAGAGACAAACTATTTATCTTATTATTTAAGGTAATTTAACCATTTATGACCCTCTCCAGAGGTGGCACGGTGGCACAGTGGGTAGCGCTGCCGCCGCACAACAAAGCGGTTCCGGGTTCGAGTCCCTCTCTGCGGAGTTTGCATGTTCTCCACGTGTATGCGTGGGTTCTCTCCACGTTCTCCGGCTTCCTCCCCTCTCTAAAAAACATGGCCTTCAGGTTAATTGGCCAGTCCCAAATTGCCCGTAGGAGTAAGTGTGTGTGTGTACGTGATTGTCTGTCTTTGTGTGTGGCTCCACGACGCACTGGTGTCGTGCTCCCGCCTCACTCCGTATGCCAGCTGGGATAGGCTCCAGCTCCCTGTGACCCGCTACGGCGGATAAAGCGGAAGAAAATGGATGGATGGATAGATGGATGACCCTCCCCATACTGATATTAAACCACCTTATATCTGTATTACCTTTTCCCACACTCTTATTGATTGTTTAAAGCACTTCTGTGCCTCACGTAAGTCCGAGACTCATGGAACTGAGCGCACTTCCGGATGCCGTCAGCCAACAGAATGCATGTACGGTATCACGTGACTGCCTTCCAAAGATCCGCGATGAAGTGAAGTCACAAGGCGCGAATAAGCGAGGGCACACTGTACAGAAATGTAACATTTCAAACAAGAAAGATAATTATATTACTCAAATTTTTTAAACAAGTGAGCATTCTGTCCACGTTTTGCTGCAGAGTTCCAAGAAGCAATTGATAAGTGAGAGCATTATGGTCACACAATTACTATATTTTTTTCACGAATAGTTTAACAAAACTTGGCACACAGTGAAGATTGAATTACTATATATTGAATGTATGGATGATCTACTTGCTTTTTCAGATCATTTTTTGAGTACCTTGTGTTGTCCTCTAAACCCACTTTCAGGTGCTGTTTCTGAGCTGTTACAAGGTTCTAGGTTCCCTTGAATGTTTCTTAATTTGCTTCTATAACTCTCCTTTTACTCGTCCTTTTGTTTCCCCATCCTTGCATCTCTTTAGCATATTTTAATAGTCTAATAGGAGAGGACTAGCTTGTTATCTCTGTTCCTTTCTTGCCCTCATCCCTTCTCTCTAGTTTATGTTCCTCTTCTTTTTTTCCTCTAACCAGTGTTTTTCACTCTATTTGTTGTGATAAATGACTGTTAGATGTGATTTCCCCAGGATCATATCTCTCTCAGGGCCACACACCATAATTAGACGGAATGATTAATAATTCATACTTCTCTTTTTTCACTTTCAAAGTCTCTGTCGGGATGTGTGTGCGTGAATGAATGAATGTGTGTGAGCAAAAATCCACTATACTGTAAAAGGAATTTGGATTAAGTCATTTTGCCCTTCTGAAGCTAAAACAATAGAATAGTTGTGATAAAAATGTTAGCAAAGCAATTATCCCTCCCTCCTAAATTATCACTGAATATTTACTATACTGAAAAATCCCTGTATCATTTTTCCATTCAAGTCAGACACAACGGATCACCTGGCCAATGTCATTGTTAAAACTGAATCATCCTCCTATTTACCACTTTGTACTAAACATCTTTTGATCCATCCATTTTAAATAACATAGTATCTAAACTTCCCCTCCTGGCTAAGTTCCTAAAAGAATAGCTGCTAGCAGCTCAGTGACCATATGGATGGCAACAGGCTGTTCGATAAATTAGTTGTTTTAGTGCGCATCATACTACTGATACAGCACCACTCAAACCTCTTAATGATAATCTTTTAGCAGCAGATGATGGCCAAACATCTGTTTTATTGCTCTTAGATCTGACTACACCACATTGATTTTGAACAAGTTGGGATGTCAGAACTGGTGACATTATATTCTCCTCTTTCGATTTCCTCTGGCATGAGAGTTAAAAAATACTTTTGGCCAGATGTACAAAGATATGTGACCCATAAATAAAATGATAGTCATAATTATGAACTATGCCACTGGAATAGTGGATTTTCTTTCATATTATTCTTAACTTGATGTATATACTGCAAAACTTTACTTTCTTGGTTGTAGTCCAGAAACTATTGAATGCAATTGACTGAATTTATCATCACAAAATATTTTTCATTTAAATAATTGATTTAGAGGTGCAGGGATGTAGGCAAATATGAGCCATCAATTTCACACGCAAGATCTTTCTAATTGAAGGGAAATGGAGGGGCTGCTATACCTTGACTAAGAGCTGCTATATTGCCGCAATATTGAACTAAAGGTACAGAAGCAGCAAGACAACAATGGTGGTGCGCTGTTGATGCAACACGGAGAGTTGACAGCGATGGAAAAAAAAAAAAACAATGACAGAAGGAAATTAAGATTGAGCATGGGTGGGGGATGTAAATACCAGGATGAAATGAAAATAAATAATAGCCTAATTGTGCAAAATAATAGCATTCCTGACTAAACTTTCATGGGAGGTTTACTTTACTGGAAATGAGGTGTTTAGAGTTTTACAGACCAATCAACACCCCCCAACAAGAAAATGAGATCATATTTTAGCTACTTACTCCTCTGTTTTCCTGTGATATGTTTAATAAAAAATAAATAAATAAAAAAACATCAAAGGAGAGTCTTTTCATTTCTCACTATGTGTGCCAGTCAAAGCAATGGCAACACACTGAGCCTGTCTCTTTTTCTCCTTGTTTGTTTGTTTTTCTTTTAGGATTTTGCAATACTTATAGTTTTTCTTTAGGCCTGGTAGTTTTTCTCTTTCTTCTTTATATATTTTTTTCATTACGATTTTTTTTTTTCTTTAACATTTCCCCATATGTATAAATTACATTTTTATTACCGATTGCATACTGGTAGAGACTCCTTTTTCAAAGTGTAGGGGATTTTTTAAATAAGCATTAATGGTCATTAAACAGTGGGAAGCCGATTTGCTGGAAGTTTGAAGTCATACAGTTTGCTGTCACTTCAAGAAAAAACGCAAACAAAAAAAACCTTATGCAGGCTATTTTACATATGCCACGGTTAATGTTCGCTGTGGGAGTTGAGTCTTATGCAAGCAAAGAGCCACAAGAGGCAGATTACTTAAAACCCTCTTGGCTCTTCATTGTTAATCACAGTGTGGAGTGGATTACCAATGTTCATAAAGCACACTGTGCTAAAATGTCTAAAGTTTCTTATCAGGTACATGGGGTGCAACTTTGTCAAGGCAGCCAGCAGGGATCTCCCAGTAACAATTTTAGCTTTAAGCGGCAGTAATTAGATTCGATCATTATAGTAGTAATTGTTTTGTTTTCATTTAACAACAGTCCCATCACACACACACACACACACACACACACACACACACACACACACACACACACACACACACACACACACACACACACACACACACACACACACACACACACACACACACACACTCACACACCTACACACACACACACACATATACACAAATGATACATACATGCATACACAAACACATACGCACACACACACACACACACACACACACACACACACACACACACACACACACACACACACACACACACACACACACTCATGCAGACACATGTTGAAACACAAGACACAATGGGAAACGCAAGACACTACTTTTTTTTTCTTTTTTTTTCTGTTTTTAACAATCCCTGCAGAGCCTGGTGTGAATGAAACAACAAAACTAATATGCTCACACCAAAACACCCTGATGATATTCTGGGGCAACGAAGGATTGTTTCTCACCTTACAGACAATTGTCGTGCACTATTTTCTTTCCAAAAAAATGGTCTTTACTCAATTAAATCCAAGAAAGATATCTAATTTTTGTCCTAGCTGCTGACAGTGCCAGGAAGCCCTTATTTAAGAAGTTGTGTCTTCACATCTCTAGAAAAATATCGCAAAAGCACCACAATAACAGAGCAGAAGAGATTTTGCGATATCTGCTGCTGCATTAAATCAATATGTGATTACAGATGGCAAGGAAAGATTATGGTGTGTGACTCTGTCTGAGTGAGAGCAAGAAATAGTAAGGCATGTTACCACATTAAGATCAGGTTTGGTACTGATAATGGCTGCACAGATCTTGTAATGTGTGTGCATGTGTGTGTGTGTGTTTTATGTGTGTGTGTGTGTGTGTGTGTGTGTGTGTGTGTGTGTGTGTGTGTGTGTGTGTGTGTGTGTGTGTGTGTGTGTGTGTGTGTGTGTGTGTGTGTGTGTGTGTGTGCGTGCGAGCGTGCGTGCCTGCGTGTGTATGTATAAACTGCCATTCTGGTTTTGCTCCAGATTCTTCACATATCCCCCACATTGAAGGGTGGGTGTGAGTGCTTGGTAAAGATCACAGCAAATATGGCGAACATCCTGGTGATTTATGTCTGTTTATCTTCGTACCTGACAATAACACCCAAATATTTCAGTGAAAAGTTAGATTGTTTTGAGCAACACAAAAAGAAAACTACATTCCGTTATTATTATTATTATTATTATTATTATTATTATTATTATTATTATTATTATTATTATTATTTTTATATATCTGCAAGAGGGCACAAGCCAGAGTCTTATTGTGCCAGTCCCAAGCCCGGATAAATACAGAGGGTTGTGACAGGAAAGTAGATGAGGAGACTTGGTGGTAGAATGAGGAGGTACAGGAGTGTACACAGAAAAAGAGGTTAGCTAAGAAGTGGAACACTGAGAGGACTGAGGAGAGTAGACAGGAGTACAAGGAGATGCAGCTCAAGGTAAAAGTAGAGGTAGCAAAGGCCAAACAAGGGGCTTATGATGACTTGTATGGTAGATTGGACAGTAAGGAGGGAGAGACTGATTTATACAGGTTGGCAAGACAGAGAGACAGAGATGGGAAGGACGTGCAGCAGGTTCGGGTGATTAAGGATAGGGATGAAAGTGTATTGACAGGAGCCAGTAGTGTGATGGGAAGATGGAAAGAATACTTTGAAGACTTGATGAAAAAAGGGAAATGAGAGAGAACAAGGACTAGAAAAGGTGGCCGTTGTGGACCAGGCAGTAGCAAATTTTAGTCAGGGTGAAGTTAGGAGGGCATTGATGAGGATGAAGAGTGGAAAGGCACTCACTCCTGATGATAAACCTGTGGAGGTATGGAATTGTCTAGGACAGGTGGCAGTAGAGTTTCTGACTGGGTTGTTCAACAGGATCTTAGATAGTGAGAAGATGCCTACGAAATGGAGGAGAAGTGTGCTGGTGCCCATTTTGTGGCAACTACATAGAAATTAAGCTGATGAACCATACAATGAAGTTATGGGAAAAAGTAGTGGAAGCTTGACTAAGGGTAGAAGTGAGCATTTGTGAGCAGTAGTATGGTTTCTTGCCATAAAAGAGTACTACAAATGCAGTATTTGCTTTGAGGATGTTAATAGAGAAGTAGAGAGAAGACCAGAGGGAGCTGCATTGTGTTTCTGTAGATCTGGAGAAAGCTAGATGTATGTTAAAGCGGTGCAGGACATATATGAGGACTGTAAGACAGTGGTGAGGTGTGCTGTAGGTGTGACAGAGGAGTTGAAGGTGGAGGTGGGACTGCATCAGGGATCAGCTCTGAGCCCCTTCCTGTTGGCTATGGATATGGACAGGCTAACAGACAAAGTTAGACAGGAATCTCCATGGACTTTGATGTTTGCAGATGACATTGTGATCTGTAGTGAGAGAAGGGAACAGGTGGAGAACAGGTGGAGGAGAAGCTAGAGAGGTGGAGGTTTTTCCTGGAAAGGAGAGGAATGAAGGTTAGCCACAGTAACACAGAGTACATGTGTGTGAATGAGAGGGGCCCAAGTGGAAGAGTGAGGTTACAGGGAGAAGAGATCAAGAAGGTGGAGGATTTTAAGTACTTAAGGTCAACAGTCCAGAGCAATGGAGAGTGTGGAAAAGAGGTGAAGAAGCATGTACAGGCAGGATTGAACAGTTGAAGAAAAGTGTCAGGTGTGATGTGTAATAGAAGAGTTTCAGCTAAAATGAAAGGAAGGGTGTACAAAACCGTGGTGAGACCAGCGATGTTGTTCTGTCTAGAGACAGTGTTCCTGATGAAAAGACAGGAGACAGAGCTGGAGGTAGCAGAGATAAGGATACTGAGGTTCTCTTTAGGAGTGAACAGGAAGGATAGGATCAAGAATGAGTACATCAGAAGGACAGCACATGATAGAGGTTTGGGAATAAAGATATGCTAGACTGAAGTGGTTTGGACATGTCCAGAGGAGAGATAGTGAATATACAGTATTGGTAGAAGGATGCTGAGTTTTGAACTGCCAGGCAGGAGGCCTAGAGGAAGACCAAAGAGGAGGTTTATGGATGTAGTGAAAGAGGACATTAAGGTAGTTGTTGTGAGAGAAGAGGATGCAGAAGACAGGGTTAGATGGAGGCAACTGATTTGCTGTGACGACCTCTGAAGGGAAAAGCTGAAAGGAGAAGAAGAAAATTATCATTATTATTGATTGTTCAAAACATTGTTTGGCATAAGCAGTCACAGTATTTGTTATAAGTCTCATGCTGGGACATGCCTTTACTGAGATTATCAACTCAGGAGAAAGTGATCATCAGTAACTTTTTTATTTTGTTGTGTTTGTTGACAGAGTCATGACAACTCATCTATCCTAACTTACAACCATACATTTTTCTATAAGTTTTGCTTTTCTTTCATTTGAAGAAGAAATAAATAAAAAAAATACAATAACACTTCATCAGAGTTGAAGTCCCATGCCGGGAGGACAGGGGGTTGCGTGAGGTAAATGAGTGGGAGGAGAGTGTTGGTCTTAATAAGATCTTCAGAGAAATATGAAAATGAACACTGGGAATTCACTTATTAACGCCTCATCATCTGTATGTCATTAAGATGATGATTCACATCTTGCTATTTTGCATCAATTATACAGACCGGAATGGTATAAATGGAGCCTAATGCGTACAACCTTGCTGAGAAATCTCATACTTCCCTTTAGTATATCTCTTGCACTCATTTCCCTGCTTGCTGTCTTTATATTTATGTAGTTCTGTCTTTGTGCCTTTTCTCTCACATATAGTTTGAACTTGAGTATGAAGTTTCCTTTGTTTGGATTACAACATTTCATTGAGGCACGTTTTTGTTACAAACTTACAAGTAAAGGTGAGAAATTCTCCTGAAAAAAGGTTGATGATTTACTCTCCTTCCTCATTTTCCAAATGCTGACATTTTGCATCAGGGAACTGAAATTTAACTTGAATAACAGTATCTACCTAAAGTCCCCTGGACTAATATTCCCCTCTGCCATCTTCACTACTTCTTCCTGCTGAAGAAATAAAACAACAACAAATCTTGAGATTTAGAAAATGAAAAAAAACAACAAAGCACGTTGCTTCTAGCTCATTCCGTATACAATCGCACACGTGTGCCTCCTTGCTGAGGCTCACCTAAAAGCATTTGCATGTTGTATGCAGGTGTAGCTCTGGGTTGGGTGTCTGTATTTGTGTGTTTGTGTGCCTACGTCGAAAGACAGAATGAATTTTCCTGTTGTTAAAATGAGGAAAGGGAGTGATTTCTTTTTCTTTTTAAGGCTAAAGGCGAATGAAATAGACAATGCGAATGCCTTTTCATGTGTATGTCTGTCTGTGCATGTTCGACACACAGAGGAGACTATGTCCTTGTCAAGGAAGGGGTAGGTATGAACAGGAAAACGCAAATAAGAATAAGGGATGGCATAGCTCTGTGTTTGTGGGTGTTTTAAGATTCTCAATAGGGGGGCTGTGCATGTCAGAGAAGGGCCTGCGTGCAATCAGACAACCGCTATACCAGGTAATAGCCCATTACTTAGCACACAGCCGAAGATGTTTCTGTATGTGCGTGTGTGTGTGTGTGTGTGTGTGTGTGTGTGTGTGTGTGTGTGTGTGTGTGTGTGTGTGTGTGTGTGTGTGTGTGTGTGTGTGTGTGTGTGAGAGAGAGAGAGAGAGAGAGAGAGAGAGAGAGACAGACACAGAGACAGAGACAGAGAGAGAGGAAATCTGAGCATGAACAAATATTTACTTTATCCAAGAGCATTTGAATGTCCTGGGAAAAAATGGGAGAAATCCAAATCAAATTTGTTTTTCCTGAAGGTCAATGATGCTTTGCATCCCAAGTAAACATTTTTCGTCTTGATTAGCAGCCGAACAATATTCGTTAAAGTAAAGTCAATTTTCACTTTGTGTTACACATGTAAGAGCCATGGGATTGTTTGTATTTATTCAACTCAAACAACCAGAATATTTCTGCGTACTTTAGCTGTAAGCTGGTGTGCATAGCCCAGCACTCATGTTGTTCATGTGGCCTCTCACTGAACTTATCATTCACCAGAGACTCTGGTTATTTCCCTCTGGTCTCTTCTTTTCCCTCTACTCTCTGTGTATTCATCAAGTCTATTTCCCCTCCAGTCAGCAGTCAGCAAGGATGAAGAGAGACTAATTACAGTACATTACACCATGGCCTGCCACTGCGACAAATTGAGGATGAACAGCACAGATAAATCCAGTTTTTAATCCCAAAAGTTAAAAAAAGGGAAATCTGTGCTCTCCTCCTGCTGGTAAATGGCCCCAGATCAGAGCGGAATCCAGTTGATTATTGTTCTGGAAGCCTGGTGCTCACACCACAGCTTCCCATGCCTTAGCAACTGAGAAATGACTCTTTGCCCTATTTCTCTCTTGCTGAATTTCATATTATACTTCCATCATTAAGGATTGTTTGATTTTTAAAGCTGTCTCATATCTGATCTTGCCACGGTCCACTTACCAGAAAGGATGCTTATGGTTTTGTATGAATTTTTTTATACTTTTATTTATGTGTTTATTTATGTGTGTTGTTCTGCTGCATAACAACACCTTCCTCTGCAGTTTATGATGCTTTCCCTGTCCCCTCTCTGTAATGTAGTCATGGGGACAATTCAGTGTGAGTAAAAATATAGGAAATCTGTTTTTTACTCTCATCTTCAAATAGGTTTTGAACTGCTTAGCTGAGCTGCCCTGTCCTGTGTCTAGTGACTCCTCCAGTTGCCAGGTTATTGCATGAGACTCAGCACATGTTGTAAGCTATGTTCAGTAAAGTGGAGCATGCAACATGCATGTAGATGTAGCTAATGTTAGGGGTCTTTTGAAGTTGTCAAAAGTAGAAATATTATGGAAATTATTTTTTTTCCGCTTATTCGCTCACAGCACATGTACATGTATGAATGTTCTCTGAGATAGAGGATTTGAGGGAAAAAAACAAAAACTTTTTACTGACAAGAAAATTGTACAGAAGTATATGGATGTTATGGAAGAAACAGCTGTAAGAAGAGCAGAGATTCACAGCTACAGCTCAATGTTACTGTTCAGGCTATACCTTGCATAATGCAAGACTAGTAGTTGACAAATCAACTGTTTTTAGTGATCAAGCTCAGATTTTACAATACAGAGATGATTTATCTTAGGACATCCTTGGTGTCATAGCACTTACGGCACACCAGAGGGGAAGATGCACACCTGGCCATAAAAGAAATGCCATCTTAGAGAGGAACTAACCTGAAAAATGTTGCACATCACCACTGATGGTTTTCCCTGCACCATAGGAAAGATAGGAATAGTGACTGAAATGGAGGAAGACAAGCGACACCTCTAATCATATCAGTGCACTATCCATTACTCTTCTGTGCTGCACTCTAGCAGAAGAGTATGCACAACATTACAAATGTACAGAAAAAGGGTTCATTTCATTTATTTATACACCGAATATTTTATGGTGAATGCACTGTAGCTTTGCGTGCTTGTTTGTATGTATATTGTTCATATATTTTTTTCTCCCATTTAATTTATCAGGAGAGATCATGCAGGTGAATGAAACTATAATATGAGGGTGACAGGTGACATTTTTTAAAAAATGTAGTAGTACCTTGAGATACGAGTTTAAATTGTTCCATGAGCAGATATCAATCTACTTGTATCTCAAACAAATTTGCCCCATTTAAAATAGAATAATTTTAATCCAGTCTTGTAAAAAAGCCCCAAACGAGACAATGCGTACTCATCCTGTGTATAATTAATTATATTTGTGTTAAGTAAATATTGATAAAGTATGAAAATATACACAAAAGTCACAAACACACACAAGCTATGTATTCACTCCGCAGACAACACACGGAGAAAGAAGAAGATGCGGTCTCAGCGGATATTGTATCCATCTGCCAAATAGTGGTGGGGCATGACTCATACCTTAGATTTTAGCTTGTTTCCTGAACAAAAATATGGGCCTAGTGACAATTTGTATCTCAAAAAACTTGAGTTTTGAGTTGATTGTATGTCAAGGTCCTGCTGTACAAAGTTTGCTGAGCTTGGTTTAATCTAAAACAGCAACTTTGTTAGTCCCCTATGAGGCTGTATGTATTGCAATGTTGTTGTTCTCGTACTGAGAATAAAGTGTTTTTCTTCAATAAAAGTTGGATGTATTCATGTGCTATGAATGGATCGTTCAGTATAATTTAGTCACATTTATTAGGAATGTTGATTTAAACAAACAAAGTAAAAACAAACAAACAGCAAATCATTGGCTAAGTGGTTGTTTAATCAACTCCACAGGAAAAGCAGGTAAACAATAAATTAATAATAATGATAATAATAATAATTTATTATAATGCTAATAAAGTATAACGGGGAACAAACGTCATGAATCGAGTACAACAATTCACCAATCAAAAAAAATTAATGTAGTTACTGGTAATTTCCATTAAATTTGGAGCCTTACACTGATGTGGGTAGCTGGGGAGAAAGTGAGGTAACTCAGAAGAGTGCTATGTCAGTGTCATTGTGTCTGTCTTTAGCTGCTCAGTACTATTGATCTGTCCTCTTACATCCTCTTAACTCTCACCTTGAGGGTGTGTGGTTGTGTTTCACATACACATGTTTAAATGAATAGTGCAGGACAAGATCGCGGTGGACAAAAATGTGTTTACAAATATAATAGTGAAGCTTTTTGAAGCACAGTAATTTGTGGTTTGTTAGTCCGTTAGAGTACATAGAAAATGTGTATGTTGTGTGTGCACGTGTTTGAGTGTGTATATCTCCTTTGTTTTTGCAAACTCATCCCCTCAGAGTCTCCTCTGTCCTTTCAGTGGCAACTTGACAGTACCTAATAGCCCCCCCCCCCTCTCTCTCTCTCCCTCCCAAAGAGTTTTATAGATTGAAAAAACTAAGGAAAAAAGTAGAAGACGTGATTGTAGAAGATATGATTTTGGAGAACTGATATTTGTTGTTTTTTTTCTTAATTTTGTCTGTTTTTTTAGTTTGATAAATCTTCAAGTTCAGATGTTTCTTTATTCAGAAATGCACAGTATTATTGAAAATCCTCTTTATGTGAATGTCTTGGATTTTGTGTCAACATGATTATTTTGTAATTTAACTTTTATGAATAAACATGATGTTAAAAATCAAGTCAAAATCAAATCAAATATCTCTCTCTCTCTCTCTCTCTCTCTCTCTCTCTCTCTCTCTCTCAATGATGGCAATTTGTCTAAGCAGGAAGGACAAGGTTGAAAGTTCGTCTGACTGCAGTGCAGACGCCATTTTAAAAAGAATGTGTCAAACAAAAATCAGAATCGATTTTAACTATTTCAGAGCTATGAATGATTTAGACACTTTTTTGAACCTATGGTGTGTCAAAGGTGTCTTATGTTCTGTGTTAAATGAGGAACTCATGTCCAGTCACTGTTTGGTTTAATTCAAGTATATTTTAGCCACATTTCAAATGACAGGTTTTTTTTAAGTGTGTGTTCATGCTTGAGTGAATCTCTCTTAGATGTTGTTAACGGTTAGATGTTTGTTAACATAACTATCTTGTAATACCGACTTCATGAATAAATGTGATTTTGAAAATCAATCTCTCTCTCTGCTGTGATCTGAGAAGAGGAAGGAGTGTGTTAGCGTCTGCACATCTATTCACTCTATTTTTTGCTTTTTTATGTATTTCTACAAGTTTTTGTGTACCATAATTTAACCACGGCCATGTTTAGAGAGTTTGTGAGAGAAATAGACAGGAGTGTGGCGTCCAAGCGCGTATTCACTCAGTCGTTTTTTGCTTTTTTGTATACGTACTTCTTCACTTTCAGTTAGTGACGGTGACTTCGCAGTTGCATTGTTTGTGAGACTTTTGCGGAGATCAGGAGGCACTATGGCAGCCCAGAGATGGGCTACCGCAGAGAAGAAAGCCACTCTGGTGAAGCTCACAGGGCAGCATGGGATAAAGTTAACAACCCTCCAACTGCTTGGTGGGGGAGGTGCGTTTAGCAGTGGGAGAGCAGGTCGGTTACGACAGCGTTAAAGCAGGCTCCCAAATGAACAAAGGGGTAGTAACTTTTCTTGATTGAAAAGGTTCACCAGGGGGTTGTGAATGGGGTCGTGATTAAAAACACTTTCATCCCCGTTCACCCCCTAGCTAGCCCGATTAAAACAGTGATCATGTCGAACGCACCGCCGTACCTCAGCGACGAGCTCCTTGAGAAAGAGCTCGTCACTCCTGGAGAAACAGTCGCCAGGATGGTTAAACAGTCACCGGCCACCAACCCGGAACCACAGAATAGCACGCAGGACACGGATAACAGCACAAAGGATAGACAGAGTGATTTGGTGAAGGCTGAAGGGGCCAGAGAGACAGCTGCAAGGGTTGGAGAGTCTCTGCTGGAAAAGGACGAGGATGATGGTGATATTGTGATAGACGAGGAATTATTAATTATTAAACTCTTAAAAGTAAAAACAGTAACACAAGAATGAATAAAGCGGAGAAAAATGCTAAAGAAACACCTGAGACA